>NW_026877323.1:0-22144 GCF_032173495.1 Musca vetustissima | reverse complement strand
GTGATTACAACCGACAGACGGACATGCTTAGATCGTCTTAGAATTTTACGCTGATCAAGAATATATATAGTTTATAGGGTCGGAAATGATTATTTCGATGCGTTACAAACGGAAAAACAAAACTAATATACCCTCCATACTATGGTGGAGGGTATAAAAAGGGGGTTATAAAAATCGGTGAATATTAATAATTTTTGGTGGGGAGATTTGTTACCATATACGACTACAAATTACCAAATTTCAGCGAATTCGGTTGAAAAACGCGCTCAAGAACCTCAAAATATTGAAAATTGGGGGTACCCTTATATGGGGGCTACCCGAAAATATTGACCTATATATATAATTTTTGTGAAGAGATTTGCTACCCAATAAGAACTCAAATTACTAAATTACAGTCAATTAGGTGAAAAAATCCGATCAAAACCCCCCAAAAACTGGAACTTGGGAGGTACCCTTATATGGGGGCTACCAGAAAAAGTGGACCTATATTTATAACTTTTAGAGGGGAAATTTGGTACCCAATAAGAACCCCATGTACCAAATTTCATCGAATTCGATTGAAAACCGCGCTCAAGATCCCTAAAATACAGAATATTGGGGGGTACCCTTATATGGGGGCTACCCGAAAAAATTTACCAATATTTATAATTTTTAGTACAAAGATTAGCTACCCAATAAGAACTCAAAGTACCGAATTTCAGCCAATTCGGTGAAAAAATACGGTCAGAACCCCCCAAAAACTGGATATGGGGAGGTACCCTTATATGGGGGCTACCAGAAAAAGTGGACCTATATATATAATTTTTAGTAGGGACATTTGGTACCCAATAAAAACCCAATGTACCAAATTTCAGCGAATTCGGTTGAAAAACGCGCTCAAGAACCTCAAAATACCGAAAATTAGGAGGTACCGTTATATGGGGGCTACCAGAAAAAGTGGACCTACACTGATAATTTTTTGTGGAGGCATTTAGCACCCAATAAGAACCCAATGTACCAAATTTCAGCAAATTCGGCTGAAAAACACGCTTAAGAATTTCAAAATACCGAAAAATGGGAGGTACCCTTATATGGGAGCTATGCCTAAACGTGGACCGATATAGCCCATCATCGAACTTGACCTGCCTGCAGACAAAAGACGATTCTATGCAAAATTTTGGGGCTCTATCTCAATTCGTTTAGACGCTAGAGTGATTGCAACAGACAGACGGACAGACGGACATGCTTAGATCGTCTTAGAATTTTACGCTGATCAAGAGTATATATAGTTTATAGGGTCGGAAATGATTATTTCGATGCGTTACAAACGGAAAAACAAAACTAATATACCCTCCATACTATGGTGGAGGGTATAAAAAGGGGGTTATATGGGGACTACCCCTAAAAATCGGTGAATATTAATAATTTTTGGTGGGGAGATTTGTTACCATATACGACTACAAGTTACCAAATTTCAGCGAATTCGGTTGAAAAACGCGCTCAAGAACCACAAAATATTGAAAATTGGGGGTACCCTTATATGGGGGCTACCCGAAAAAATTGACCTATATATATAATTTTTTGTGAAGAGATTTGCTACCCAATAAGAACTCAAATTACTACATTACAGTCAATTAGGTGAAAAAATCCGATCAAAACCCCCCAAAACTGGAACTTGGGAGGTACCCTTATATGGGGGCTACCAAAAAAAGTGGACCTATATTTATAATTTTTAGAGGGGAAATTTGGTACCCAATAAGAACGCCATGTACCAAATTTCAGCGAATTCGGTTGAAAACCGCGCTCAAGATCCCTAAAATACAGAATATTGGGGGGTACCCTTATATGGGGGCTACCCGAAAAAATTGACCAATATTTATAATTTTTAGTACAAAGATTAGCTACCCAATAAGAACTCAAAGTACCGAATTTCAGCCAATTCGGTGAAAAAATACGGTCAGAACCCCCCAAAAACTGGATATGGGGAGGTACCCTTATATGGGGGCTACCAGAAAAAGTGGACCTATATATATAATTTTTAGTAGGGACATTTGGTACCCAATAAGAACCCAATGTACCAAATTTCAGCGAATTCGGTTGAAAAACGCGCTCAAGAACCTCAAAATACCGAAAATTAGGAGGTACCGTTATATGGGGGCTACCAGAAAAAGTGGACCTACACTGATAATTTTTTGTGGAGGCATTTAGTACCCAATAAGAACCCAATGTACCAAATTTCAGCGAATTCGGTTGAAAAACACGCTTAAGAACTTCAAAATACCGAAAAATGGGAGGTACCCTTATATGGGAGCTATGCCTAAACGTGGACCGATATAGCCCATCATCGAACTTGACCTGCCTGCAGACAAAAGACGACTCTATGCAAAATTTTGGGGCTCTATCTCAATTCGTTTAGACGCTAGAGTGATTACAACAGACAGACGGACAGACGGACATGCTTAGATCGTCTTAGAATTTTACGCTGATCAAGAACAGACGGACATGCTTAGATCGTCTTAGAATTTTACGCTGATCAAGAATATATATAGTTTATAGGGTCGGAAATGATTATTTCGATGCGTTACAAACGGAAAAACAAAACTAATATACCCTCCATACTATGGTGGAGGGTATAAAAACACAATTTATTAGAATTTTTGCCAAAACGTATATTTGTTTTTTTTATTGATAATTGTTCGTGGAACAATATAAAATTCCCTTTTTTATAGGGTTTGATGATTTCTGGTCGTGAACCAAGGAACGAGTGTTTGTATGAAAAGCTAAGGTGTCGCAAAGCGGCGCTTAGGCAAAGTTACTCGTTAGATTTTGCTACTACCTTTTGTCTTTAGTATGAAATACTCACAGACGTATGTAAGGTAGTGAACAAGATCTTATGGCGGGTTCAATTTACTATCACTCAATAATATTATATTTCAAATTAATCACGACGTTTTCGGCATTTTGAGGTTCTTGAGCTCGTTTTTCAAACGAATTCGCTGTGATTTGGTATTTTGTAGTCGCATATGATAAGAAATCTTCCTAAAAACATTTATATGGAACTGCCCCCTTTTGAGGAGTAGTTCCACATAACCCCATTCTTACATTAAACCAGTGAGCGGAGGAGTAAAGTCGGACGTGGCCGGCAACACAACTTCCACGAAAATCTAACTCTCTCAGGTTTTATATTCTAGGCTATGTTGCACTTACGCTATAGTTGCACTCTCTTGACCGAATACAACAGCACCTCTTCCATACATTGATATATTTTCCGAATATTTCTAACATTCAGTACATCTAATTAATTGTCTAGATTCAATTCACCGTGGGCTGCGTTGTGATGTTCGGTTTTTAATTTTGGCCTTTAGAAAGACTCGAAAAACACAAAAAATAAGTTTCGGTCCAATATTATTATCTGATCATCACCGAAAATTATAGGCGTTGTCCTTGGCCATACCTGGATCCTCATGGAAAATTTCAAAGCGATCATATCTTTATTTCCGCCCTCCAGTGTGGTAATGGATTACTGAATAATATCAGAATACGTAAGTGTAACTCCCACATCCGAGTACATACCACAATATAATTGGAATCAATTTAAAAACCAATCCCTCCTCTTGGATACACCATCAATTTCTCGGGTGTATGTCCTGCAGGGGTAAATATATACGCTATAGAATACAAAATTTGTAATTTTTCACACAAAATCAGGTATGCTTATTCTTTAGCTCGATCCCTTTCTTCATATAAAAATGTGTGGACCATAATTGCGGCCTCTGGAGCGACCAGAAAAACCGACATAAATTAAGTATTTGATCCATTTCATCCCCTAAATATTAACCGATCTTTACCAAAAACAATAGGACTCTTCATTAGCCAGAACCCATCGTACATGCAAAATTTCGTGAAGATAGGTCAAACTGTGGCCTGTATCGTGTTTACAAATTATAATGGACAGACGGACGGACACACATGTCTAGATCGACTCAGCTGGTCGAGATATGACGATCGGTATAATTGAAGGTGGGTCTAGGACCAATATTTCGCTGGCGTTGCAAACTTTTGGGGCTGCACAAAGCTATAATACCCTGACAACATAGTTGTGTAGGGTATCAATAGTTAGCTGATTAGTTCCGTGTGTAGGGGTGTGTAGGCGTATTCTACCATAATAAAGGGTATAGCCGTTAATCGAAATAGTCAGTTTTACCCTACAATTAAGATGGTTTAGCCTGATGACAATAAAAAATATCTGCAGCATCTATGCATCTCCCAAATATAATTATACCTCCTGAAGGAATGAATTGAGACACAAAAGAAAAATATTGGGTTCGAAATTGACATATGTCGATCATTAATTAGGCATAGCCCTCATATCATTATAACCCCAAATAGAACTTTGTAATCGAAATTCCAGTAGTTTGAGGAGTTTGGTGTACACAATGGTTTACTTTTTGGTATGTTCCCTATATTTTAATTTCAAGTATCTGTCAGTATAGCTATGGTAAAGGGTATCCAAAGTTCGGTCTGGTCGAACTTAACGCTTTTTCACTTGTATATTATCTACTCTTAATGTTACGTAAACGTCTAAGATACGGAGTAAACCGTATGATGTTTATCTTCAGGTTTTACAAAGGGTAATCATCTACATAATGATATGTTTGGGAAGGAAGAAAAAACGAGGTCAAGAATTCTGTTTTTTGTTATTTCTTACATTATTTATTTGAAGCAGACATCGATCATATAAAGTGTCCCAAAAGCTATTTATACCAGGTGCCGAGATTGTTGACAAAACTGGTACATAGTCTATGTTATTCTCACCTAGAATCCATTTGATAAGAGACAAATTAAAGCTACCAAGACCAATCAAATTTCGAGGTTTGTAAGTCAAATCAAATTTAGAGGTTTGTAAGTAAGAGGTTGTTTTTAATTGTGAATGCATTAGGTAAACGTGTACTTCAGAATTTGGATTGATCAGACAAAACTTCCGTATCACAGAAATGTGGTTTTACATGTTATCTGGTTTTTTGAAATTGGTACTTAAATAAGAGACTGAAATCTGAAATTTAGTATGTAACTTTTCTATTAATAATAAAGCGATATGCATAAACATTTTTGGAAAATTGTATTAACATTGTTCCGCAGTGAATGGTCATAAATATAAATGTAAATTTAGAGTACTGAAATTTCCGACATTGAGTACAAATAAGAGGCGTAGCTTTTTTTTTTTTTTTTGAAATTGATGCTTAATACAAAATATTGCAGGGTGTGGGAAAAAGTATAATCATGAAATTCGGTATGTAGCTTTGTATATTATAAACAAAGGGAATACACTAAAAAGCTAGTAAACTTAACAGTACTAACAATTAATAAATATTGTGGACGGTAGAACGGATAAAGATAGAAGCCTAATTAATTATCTGGACTATGGCAATAAACATTTTTACGAAAATATTTTTCAGAAATAAGTTCTAATATATACTTACAACACATTGTATACGGCGGTACGGGTGGAAATAGAATTTGGTACAGGTTGTTTTCTATGAAATAGAATGTTTTGGCAATTTTGTTTACATTTCTACTTAAAGTGCAAAGCATTGCATACCACAGAACGAGTAGAGATAGTGTCCTTAAATTTTGTATTTATCGAAATTTTGTACTTAAAATTACTAAACATTAAATAGTATATGGCCGAGAGGTTAGAGACAAATATCCAAATTTTAGTATATATCTTTAACTACGACAAATAAAACATATGGAAAAATTTTTCGAAGAGTTTTACTAACAAATTGCTGACAGTTACATGAAATATCCCATAACTAACCCCACATGCATCTGTGCTTTAGCGAATGTTGATATATATATATATATATTGTGGTTTAGACTTCCTATACAAATAAGTGAAGAGAGACTTCATATACAAATAAGTGAAGCTTTGCAAACAACCCGCTGAATACCACAAATACTGAATTGTTGGCACTTTTAAATGCAAATGTTTCGTAAATTTCTACCATAACAATACTGGTATTTATCTCTAATGATGTTTCCAACCTCACCGGAAATAATATACTGCGGCGACTTTCGATGTAGTGAATAATGGGCGGGATTTTTATGTCGAGGGCAAACCAAAATACGGAGAATTTTTTTTTTCAAGAACCGTATTTCTGTCTTCATGATACCAAATGTGAATGGAAACAAACTCGTAATCTTTTTGTTCCGATTTAATATAATAGAACTGTGTGTTTCCTCCTGCTCGATGTCTTTCACCATGATAACTGAATATTTCTTTATTTTATTATTTTTTTTATTTTATATATAGATCATATTACACTTTATGTTAGCACCAATATTATTTAAATGTATCTTAAATGATAATTAAGTGTGTTTTACATATATAATTGCATTGCTTTATAGCTGTTTCCATATGTGTATACAACATTGATTTGATTTAATATTTACTTGCAAAAATTATTAACTATATTCATTAACTATAAGTTTTATGTATTTATTACATGCCAATATATATTTATATAATGAAACGAAATGCGTACCATTTAAAGCATCCAATACTTCTTATTCTCTAAGCATATATTTTCCGAAAAATTGGAATCTGTATACCGAATAGATAGGACATACACCAATAAAGTGTTGTGTGTTTTCGGGTTCGTTCAGATAATCTCCTTCCAATATCTGCTTATTGGTACTTTGTTATAAGGAGGGCGATATTGCATTTGTTCACATAGGTAGGACCCTTCTCTTGCCCAATAAATGTTATTTTCCATGATTTTTCAGCAAGAATACTTGGTAAACTATGGGAATCTAATCACAAGACACTATTTATATAGCAAAAATGCATTTTAAAGTTTGGCTGTATAGGGAGGGCCAGTTTCTTTTAATAAAAAATCTTAGCAGCTTTTCCACGTTCTCTTTTTATCAAACCCCTATATCTGTGAGCCGTAAAACATAATAGATCTTGAACATGCATTTAAAATTTTCAATTTATTATTCTTAGTTATTTTTAATTATTTTTATATATTTAGACCATGTTGAATTGAAAGCCAACTTAGAAGAAATGAGTTTTGATTGCAAATGTGAATTGAAAGATAAATTGTGTGTTAGTTCAATTCCAAGGTAATTATATCTGTTAACGATTTCTGTGGAGATATTCTACCGCATTTCCGGAAGACTAACTCTTTTGATTTGGATAAATTAACTTTTAAATCCCATTTGCAACAATACATTTCGAGAGTTGGACTTAGAATGCACCCTTAATTCACGCCTGAGTTTATACAGGACGAATTTGAATAAAAATGTCCATCCCTGATTTTCGTTGTCGTGTTATCGAATATGCCCTGTATAATTCTTATCATTTTTGACGACAGGACCATTATATTTAGCTTGTAAAATAGGCTGTTTCTAGGGATTAGGTCAATCAACGAAGAATGTATATGTGCATTTATTTATATTATTTTGAAGCGAAACAATATGCGGAAATGTGTATGTGTACCCACATACACGAAAAGTGTATGTGGGTACAACCAAGCGAATGTTAGTGTGAGAATGAAGGAACATCAAAATGAGTCCCGATTTTAATTTAAGTAAATAATAAACAAAATGAAAAATAATTAAGGTAAGTTTAAAAAAAAAGAAATTATAATTTTTATTTTGTCAATAAAAACGCTCATGATAATGTTGGAAAAAAGCCAACGAAACGTCGAGCAAAATGTGAAATAAAAACCAGTTTTTTTATTTTCATCAAAAATACCTGAAAAAAAGCATCAATGATTATTAATATTCACAATGTTAAAATTATTGTCAACGGTTGAATAGCCTTTTTCGGATTCACTAAGAACACTATTTCGCGTAAGCCACCTGGTTATACGGTTTAATAGAATATTATTGAACATTTTAGACACTTTTATTGAACATTTTAGACATTTGAGGTCCCCTTTTTTTTAAAGATGTATCAATATTGATTGTGTAAAAGACATAGGGATTTCCTACTGCAAAAATATCTTATCAAAAACAAATAAAACATATTTTAAAAGTATATCAGGAGAAAATTTATAAAACTCGTAAGGAATTCCATCTTTACCCGGTGATTTATTTGGTTTTATGGACTTCAGCATATTTTTTAATTAAAAAAACTCAAAAGAAGGATCTAAAAATGGATCAAAAACATATGGGAGGGACCAACTTATAAATTTAGCTTTTATATTTTCTTAAAAAAACATGCTCAAATGTGTTGTAAATCGGTCAGCTGTAAGATTTCCTCCCGGGGACGATATTTTATTGTTCAACCTGTTCGAAAATGCACACCAATCCAAACTATATTTGACCGAATCCAATTTTTTAAGGTTGTTGTTGTAAAAAGCTCTTTTCTTTTCAGAGCATAACAATCTGAATATTTTCATGACTAAAAGTATTATTTTCTATTCTCTAAGGTGTGTGATCTAAATGCCTTAAAATGCCTTTTCATAATCGTTCTTGAGCGAAAGCTCAAGCTCAATCAAACCACTTTTGACGAAGTTCAAACAAAGATTTCGAAGTTCTTTTACTTCAATCTCCGACTTTTTTTATGTTTTTCTCAAAATTTTCTTTTTCTGGCAAAATTCTTCCCACAGCAATTAAAAACAACCGTAGGAAAATGTGAGTCAAATTGGTGCAGTCGTTCTCAATGGAAACATTTTTCACATCATGAAAAATATATTTTTTTTAAGAAACAATAAAGGCACATATAAGTTAGACACCTAGAGCATGTAATGCGCAATTTTTCCCATGTAGGATTCGAATTTATATATATATATATATATATACTTCCCATAACTCTATCTCTATATATATACAAATTACGTGTATGTTCGTGATCGCTAAACAAAAACACTGCTGCACCTATTTTGATCAAATTGTATGTACAGCCTCTACGGGATGTGAGGAGTGTTTCTGTGTAGTTCGAAGTTCATCCGACAGATGGCGCAATATATAGTTTTTTTGTGTTTTTGCACCGTAACTCAAGAACTACTGCATCGATTTTGACGAAACTTTATGTATATGCTCTATGGGGCGTGAGGAGTTTTTCTGTTTAATCATAAGTTGGTCCGACATATGGCGCGCCATATAGTTAATTTCGACGTTTAGTATTCCGACACCAATTTATAAATAAACAGTTTTCGTGAAAAACGCGTGGGAGTCAATCGAAAAAAGATTATAAAATTATGTAAACAATGTATAGCAACTCCGATTTGACTACAATTTTCTTTCTGTTATATGTAACTGAAGTGGGAAAGTTTTTATGATAGAACATTTTGAGAAAAATACTGGAAAACTGGGAACTGATGAGGATCAGTGGCGTGATCCGAAACTATAGTCTTCCCTGCCATACCCCTCGGCAAACAATGCCATACATTCCCCACTAATAAATAGTTGTTTTTTTTTTATAAAAACAACAAACTGAGATTCAGCCTGACTATTTTGCAAAAACAAAATACAAATGGTATCCCAAATAAACCGCCAACACTACTGAAGTTGTAGACGCAGGCACGGTTAAACTGTTTGGTTTGTTGCTGTACACCAGCAACACCAACAAAGTCGTTGTGTGCATTTGTCGCGATGTGACAACACACAACAGTGGGAAAGGTGTGGTATTGTTTGTAAATGCCTTGTTAACCTCGAAGTGAGGCTCCAGCGAAATTCTCATGCAGTTTATGTCGTTGGTCAGCTAAGTACTTCGCTTTGTTACAAGAGACATTTGGGTATGAAAGGTTTTTTGTATAGAAGCAATAGCTTCTGGGGAGAATATCCCAACAAAAAACTAAGGGAACTGATGAGGATCAGTGGCGTGATCCGAAACTATAGTCTTCCCTGCCTTACCCCTCGGCAAACAATGCCATACATTCCCCACTAATAAATAGTTGTTTTTTTTATAAAAACAACAAACTGGGATTCAGCCTGACTATTTTGCAAAAACAAAATACAAATGGTATCCCAAATAAACCGCCAACACTACTGAATCTTGAAAAACATATTTTGAAAGAACGGCTGGACCGATAAGCCTACCATTATGTGGGACATATACCATAAAGTACTATACCGAAAATTTACGAAGAAGTTCCTTACCCTACATGAAATACCGAATTAAAGGCAATTTATAGGGTATTTGTTACTACTTTCAAAATCAGACTATGCAAAATATGTACCAAAGATAAAGAGGCTTTAAAAACGCACAATAATGGCGAGCCAATTTGTCTATGTTATAAAACCAACAAATGGGATATAATCACACGATATCTGAATCATTGGCTGAAACATGAACGTATTCTAAATAGGAATCTAAACCAGCAATATATATATATATACGTTGTTATATTTAGGATATGCCAAAATATCCATTTAAAATGTTCAATAATCGCTACAAATGATTACAAATACCTCAACAACTTAGCTAGCTATGGAAAGTCGACATTTTGCATTGTCTGATTTCAGATACATTGAAAGTAGTAAAAAATACCCTATAAATTGTCTTTAATTCGGTATTTCATGTAGGGTAAGAAACTTCTCTGTAACTTGTGTTTTTAAAGATTTTTGAGTATTCTTCCAAAATTTTCTTTTATAAAAGCCTTCCAACTTCAATTATAGATAACTGAAAGAAAATTTTAGTAAAATCGGTCCCGCAGTTCTCAAATTGAGGAGCTATTATACGCTTCTTACATAATTTTTATTAGCAGATTTAAATCAATTTTACTTCAATTTGATATGTTAATATTTTTTTCGTTTTACACCCACGCGAGTTATAATTCCGGAGAAAAACAAAACTCGAACTTAGGTTTTAGAACTTTATTTTTTCGGTTCTTTCTTAGAACTAACTTTACTTGTACTTAATTTAATTTAAATAACTAAATGTTACAAAGTGGGAATGTCTGCTCAGCATATTATGCGTTTCGCAATCATGAAATTGAAAACCAACAGAAACTCTATTTGTTGCTGCCGCTAGTTTCTGTTGTGTTTGCTTATTTGGTATATTTCATTATTATGTGGTTTATTTTTCCAGTGGCGTAGGGGTCAATGGGGTACGGATACGTAACTCCTCCCCCCATTGTCGAAGGATTCTCCTGAATTCTTTCATTAACTTTTATATTTATGGATTTTCCTTTAAAGATATAAATGATAATTGTCGTACCAATCACCATCACTACAAATACAACCAAGATTAGGGAATATGAGATGTTTTGATGTTGTTTTAGTTCTTCATTTTTTTCTATATTTTTAGTGTTTATGAGTACAATATCATTAAATGTTATTTTATTTCTAAATGTTTTGTTGTTGTATGTAATAAAATCAAGAATTTTTTCAAAATAATTTTCTAGAGTTTTATCTTTGTCGTAAGTATAATATATATTGTTAATATTCATCTATTTCATAGAACTTCTGGTTAGGTATAGGAACGATAATTTTTACAATGTGTTTTGAATAGTTTATAGGTATTTTTATTGAAAATATTAAACAGTTGTTGTTGTATAGTAGTACACCCATTTTCATCAGACTTAACTTATAGAAATCTATATTGTATTTATCTATTTCTTCAGATGTTAGTATAGAGGGATGGAAGATGTAGTGTTTAGCAGAGTATATGTTTTCTATTATTTGGTCAACTTTGTTTTCTAAAAATTTTAATTTAATAAGTACTTCATTGAATAACAATTGACTTCGTATCTCCGAGTTTTGTGTTTGGATGGTGTTTGTTGCATTATTAATTTTCTTTCTATCGTCTAAAATACTATATTTTATTAAACATAAACTTTCATTGAAATTAGTGTTAATAATTACTTGCGGATTAATTGTTTGTATAATATTATGGTTGTTACTGTTAGAAACGTCTTAATTTTGTATTATATTTTGCCTGTCGTCGTCCATTAGGCCAAAGAGCCATTTGTGGGCTGTACCTACGACATTCAGAAGGCCCCATTTATTTCTCTTACTTGATGGCAAATTTTGTTCTAAGGATGTTTATTTGGTTGTTTATTATGTTCTTTTAGTTGATACCTAAGTTAATTGTGTTTTGTTCTAGAGCGTCGATAATGTCAAATATTTCTATTGGTTGTATTACATGTAGGACAATTTTGGTTTCGTTTACAATGTTAGTTTCGAATGTATTAAGAATGGTATATCCGTTATCGTTGTCAATTGGGGTTATTTTGAAATCCGCTCTCGAAATTGTCGTTTGGGTAATCAGCAATGTTAGCAGGATCACTGTCTGGAATAGGTTCTGATGAGAATTTATTAGGTATTTTAATATTAGATTCATGTATTCCGGTAAAACTGTGTTTTCTAAATTTAGGTTCTTCTTTTACATTCTTATAATTTTTTTATAAACCCGACCTGTCTATTTTCTATGTAGATTTCTCTACTTCGATTTGCCTTGTCTATGCTTTTCTTTTTTATTCCTTTTAACCGTTCGTATATAGTGTTGTGGTCTACCATAAAGTTTTGTACTTCGAGTGGTGTGCACTTAATAGTACTATGGTAGTTATCATTATAGTATGTAATAGCTTTATGGATTGTGTTATTATTGGTATTTTTTCTTTCAGATTAAGTGTTCTTATTTTTTCCGTTAATGTGTTGTTGAGTCTCTCTATGTCACTATTACCAATATGGCTATATATGTGAAAGTCTTCATATGTGAAAGTCTTCTTTGTGTAGAATCGTTTGTTCTGTGAGCTCTATTAATTGATTGTGTTTTTTGTGTATTATTTTTGTCGCTGTTTTTCTGCCTCGCTGTTCTTTCTTGCTACTGATCTGTGGTTATGTTGGATTGTTCTTTTATCATAGAGTACCCCTAATCTTGTGTATTTTGGAATAATGTCTATCATTTTTTCGTCCCCGTTTAGATGTGCTCTCAATGGTCCGTCTATTTTGTTCTATGATGTCCCTAGGGGATATGGTTAAATCATTAATTTGGTTGTTGTTGTTTGGATGTGTTAGGGTTTGTTGTTGGAGTTGTTGCTGTTGCTCTAGAATCCGTCGTTCTTGTTGAACTATCACTTGCTGGAGTGTGTTGATTTGCTCGCTTGCTTGTGCATAGATAACAGTAGCTGCTTTATTTATAATATATTTTGATTATTTAAAAGAGTTTTTGTTTAATGTATATATTTTCGCTTTAGCGGAGGTTTTTTTTATTTTATTCTTTAGAATAAAATAACCATGACTGCACCAGTAATAATTCCGGAGAAAAACAAAATTCGAACTTAGGTTTTAGAACTTTATTTTTTCGGTTCGATCAGCAAATTATGCGTTTCGCAATCATGAAATTGAAAACAAACATAAACTCTTTTTGTTGCTGCCGCTAGTTTCTGTTGTGTTTGCTTATTTGGTATATTTCAATATTATGTGGTTTATGTTTGCAGGGGCGTAGGGGTCAATGGGGTACGGATACGTAACTCGCGATGAACTTCAAACTACGAAGAAACACTCCTCACGCCCCATAGAACCTCCACATACAATTCGACACAAAAAACTAAATATTGCGCCAACTGTCAGATGAACTTCAAATTCCTCATGCCCCATAGAGGCTGTATATATTATTTGGTAAAATTCGGTGCAGTAGTTTTTGAGTTTAGCGATCACGAACATACACGTAATTTATATATATATATATATATATATAGATTGTTTTTTTGTCATAGTGGTTATTTTTATACCCTTCAACACACTGTGTCTTTGTGCATATGTTTGTAACAGGCAAAAATAATCGAGATAGACCCATGGTTCCTTTTGAGAATATGCATAGAATCACTTTCTGAGTCCATTTATGCATGCCCGTCTGTCCGTCCGTCCATGTATTTTTGTGAGCAAAGTACAGGTCGCATTTATGATCCGATTTGGCTAAAATGTCACTTATTTGGTCCAAGGACAAACCCAATTAAAATTATAGAAAATCGGTTCAGATTTATATATAGCTCCCATACATAGTTTCGTCCGATTTTATGTAAGTGGTGCGCCAAACTCCCAACATTGGTCCTATTGAGACAAAATTTTGCACAGAAATAGGTGTAGATTGATGTATGCCAAGTTTTGTTGAAATCGGATCAGATTAAGATATGGCTCCCACATATAGATTCGTTCGATTTTATGTAAAGGTGCACCAAACTTCCAATTTTGCTGCGAATGAGACAAAATTTGCACATTGATGTATCCAAAAATCTTCTATGAACCCAAAGTGGTGAAGGGTATCATATAATCGGCCCGTCCGACTTTTGAACTTTCCTTACTGGTTTCAGTTGAGCTTAACGGTAGAATTTTTTCTCTATGATACACTTTTTTTGTATCGGATATATACGTGGTAAGTAAAAAGTTCAAATATATTGACCAACCAACGTTTTATGGAACCACCTGATTTTATATTTCCCGTGGCATACCAAAATTTTAGGTACCTTAAGGAACAACATTTTCCTATGGAACATATTAATATAGGGCATGGATCTTACTCGATTCAGAATGTAAACTTATTTTCCATTCTTCTACGTTTTACTATTTTTTATGTCACAACTTAGATATTTCATGCAAATTGCTTCACATAGGATAATTTATATTTTCAAATAGACTAACTCTTGATATGGAAAACGTGGGCATATCACTTCAATTTCAGACAAGTAAAAGAAATTTTGAGTAAAATCGGTCCAGCCGTTCTCAATTAATGACTTACTACACCTTTCTCAGTATTTTTATATGTAGGTACATTAAAGTAAAATTAACTTCAATTTAATAAGTAAATATTTGTTGTTTAATATCCACGTACTTTTCACGAAAACTGGTTATCGAAACATAACATAGATTTATCGGGCAAATAGAGTTACAAAATAGTGATCTTTATTTACTTAATTTCATTTTTTTCACGAAAAAATGTTGGGTTTGAGTCGGTACCAGGCTAATTAACGCCACTACGCCTAATGACTTAAGAAACACTCATTACGCCCATGCTTGTGCAGAAAGTTTGATACAAATCGGTGAAGAAATCTTAAATTACGGTGCAAAAAAAAAAAATAATTTTGCGCCATCTGTCGGATGATCTTCAAACTACCCAGAAACACTCCTCACGCCCCATTGATCTTATACATCAAGTTTGGTCAAAATCGGTCCGACACCTAATTTTTATATATATAGAGATAGAGAAGAGATATAGTATTACCATCAAAAAAGGAAGCTGCTAGTTATACTAAAAAATGTGTTGCAGAAACGTTGAGGGATTGAAACAAATGCAGGATGAAGATTGTTTTTGTTGACTTGGAAAAGTGTCAAAATCACTATTACAAATTGTTTGTTAATATGTACGTATACTATATTGTCCATGCTTCTTTATTTTTTATGTCATTACATAGTACTTCATCAACAAATGTTCATCCATTTTCGCGACATGTAATGGCACCTCCGCGCGGTGCGCCACTTTTTCAGCAAAAAGAATTTCTTCCAACTACGATTTTTTGCTCATCTTCACCAAAAAATTTGGAAAAACAAACAAAATCGAATATCACTACTGACAGTACAGCAACACCACCCACAATACCTAATGGTGATCACAATTTTAATGAATATTCACATAGTTTAGAACCGCCAGATATAACTAATGCAACAAACGCGCATCCTCTTGCTGGGCTTTCAGCTAGAAATACAAACAACATGGACAGTAATATAATATGTCCAATAAATGAAATTGTAAATGCTGAATCATCACAGTCGAATCCCGGATATATTACGTACAACCCTGACGTTAGTACTTTTGACACTAATACAAACTCAATACCTCGTCCCTCGACCTTGAGTAAGCAACAACAGACATTTATTTCGCCTTGTTTCTATTCACCTTGGGTTTGAAATTTTTGCAGAAATTGAAAAAAATATTATTAGTATAATGAAACAAAATAAAACGTAAAGCTTAGCTTCAGTGTGGTTTCGTAAATATATCAAAGTCATTTAATTTTTTATTTTAAAACAAATTAAATTAACTATCTGGTTATATATATATATATATATATATATAGCATTTCCACATTGAATGAAACCTTTTACAAATTAAATGAACCCTTTTCCAAATTAAATGAAACCTTTTAAAAA
Source organism: Musca vetustissima (assembly GCF_032173495.1). NCBI lineage: Eukaryota > Metazoa > Arthropoda > Insecta > Diptera > Muscidae > Musca > Musca vetustissima. The sequence goes on along the minus strand of NW_026877323.1, from coordinate 6,067 downwards.
TGAAATGAAACCTTTTCCAAACTAAATGAAACCTTTTCCAAATTAAATGAAACCTTTTCCAATTGGAATGAAACCTTTTACAAATAGAATGAAACCTTTTCCAATTGAAATGAAACCTTTTACAAATAGAATGCAACTTTTTCCAATTTAAATGAAACCTTTATTCTTATCTAAGGAAATGTAATATTTGCAGTAATTTTAAACCAATATTTGCAAATTAAATCAAAGAATATTAACAAATATAGTTGTATGCCTATGTAATTAACATAAATATTCTTTAAGTCGGTGTGATTTCATTTAATATATTTACTACATAAAACTAAATAAATAGTAATACAAACAGGGATATTTCTTGACTTTTTAATAAATAAATATTTAAGAACAAGAATTGAATACCCGGTCCTAAATGCGAAATACATATTTGACTTAATAAATTGTTGATGATAAGGTAACTGCTTATCTTAATGAAGGGGTTCCCGACTTGCAGTCTTGTGGGATTTTCAAAACCATGTCCATAACGTAGTTAGAACAATCTTGCCGAGTAAGCTTTTGAATACTTCGCTCGATTACATCAACAATGTTATGTTCCATTGAAACGTCACACAGCTCAGCTCTTGCTCTTGGATTTATCATTGGAGAATAAAGCGGTAAGAATTTAAGGTTGCATCTTTTGGATTCGATTAAATTTTTTATGTCATGTCGCTTGTGTATTTGAGCGTTATTTTCCAACTCTGGATTGATTTTCTCAAAAAAAAAATTCTATAAATAATTTAAATCTGTCTGCATTGACACTGGAATTAGAAACGATTGTGTGATGTACAACTCCCGCGTTGTTTATTGCTGCAATTATAGTGACATTACGACCTCTGATTGTAGGCAACACAATGTGTGCTCTTGTTCCTTGTCTTGAACGGGCTTGGGTTCTTCGTATGTGAAGATTAAATCCACACTCATCAATGAATATTAATTTTTCTTCTTGTTGGGGTATCCATTTTGTAAAGTCTTGAGCATATTTTTGTCTCAAGCCTAATGTTCTGGAGTCATTCATTCGTTCTATTTCAAAAGAGGCCATCTTCAACGTAATTTTTAATTTCCGTAATCCATTTTCTATGCAGCTTGTTTAAATATTTATATCATTTTCTCTCAACAGTTTAGTTTTTATGGCTTTGAGGGTAATTCCATGTTGACTTTCTATATAGAACTCGATCAGATTTAAAACTTGTGGTGTCAACAAATTAGTTTTATTTCCTCCACGTTTATTTTCCTTCAATGTTCCAAAGTTTTGTTTGTAATTACTTCACATTGTAGAGAGTTCACTGTTTTGGATGCTCACATTGTCGAGAGTTCACTGTATTTAAAAATAGCAACGATTAAAATAAATGCGAATCTGATTTTAGCTCGGGAAGCTCTGATAATTGGGAACCTGAGGAAGAATCAATATCCTCGCAAAGTATTGCAAGTGGAAATGCTGCAGAACCTACCGAAGCTACATCTACAAGACACCGAAACAAATTGGGTCAGTATAACAAAATAACAAAAGACATGAAATTGTTATTATTTAAATTCTATGAAGAGGGGAGAACCATTTCCGAGGCTGTAAATTTAACCTGCATAAAAATAAATTCAGCAAAAACATTAATAAGAAGATACAAACAAAATTTTGGAACATTGAAGGAAAATAAGCGTGGGGGAAATAGAACTAAGTTGTTGACACCACAAGTTTTAAGTCTGATCGAGTTCTATATAAAAAGTCAACCTGGAATTACCCTCAAAGCCATAAAAACTAAACTGCTGAGAGAAAATGATATAAATATTTCCACAAGCTGCATAGAAAATGGATTACGGAAATTAAAAATTACGCTGAAGATGGCCTCTATTGAAAGAGAACGAATGAATGACTCCAGAACATTAGGCTTGAGACAAAAATATGCTCAAGACTTTACAAAATGGATACCCCAACAAGAAGAAAAATTAATATTCATTGATGAGTGTGGATTTAATCTTCACATACGAAGAACCCAAGCCCGTTCAAGACAAGGAACAAGAGCACACATTGTGTTGCCTACAATCAGAGGTCGTAATGTCACTATAATTGCAGCAATAAACAACGCGGGAGTTGTACATCACACAATCGTTTCTAATTCCAGTGTCAATGCAGACAGATTTAAATTATTTATAGAATTTTTTTTTTTTGAGAAAATCAATCCAGAGTTGGAAAATAACGCTCAAATACACAAGCGACATGACATAAAAAATTTAATCGAATCCAAAAGATGCAACCTTAAATTCTTACCGCTTTATTCTCCAATGATAAATCCAAGAGCAAGAGCTGAGCTGTGTGACGTTTCAATGGAACATAACATTGTTGATGTAATCGAGCGAAGTATTCAAAAGCTTACTCGGCAAGATTGTTCTAACTACGTTATGGACATGGTTTTGAAAATCCCACAAGACTGCAAGTCGGGAACCCCTTCATTAAGATAAGCAGTTACCTTATCATCAACAATTTATTAAGTCAAATATGTATTTCGCATTTAGGACCGGGTATTCAATTCTTGTTCTTAAATATATATTTATTAAAATGTCAAGAAATATCCCTGTTTGTATTACTATTTATTTAGTTTTATGTAGTAAAGATATTAAATGAAATCACAACGAATTAAAGAATATTTATGTTAATTACATAGCCATACAACAATAGTTGTAAATATTATTTGATTTAATTTTCAAATGTTGACTTAAAATTACTGGAAATATTATATTTCCTTGGATAAGAATAAAGGTTTCATTTAAATTGGAAAAAGTTTCATTCTATTCGTAAAAGGTTTCATTTCAATTGGAAAAGGTTTCATTCTTTTGTAAAAGGTTTCATTCCAATTGGAAAATGTTTCGTTTAATTAGCAAAAGGTTTCATTTAGTTTGGAAACGGTTTCATTTAATTTTTAAAAGGTTTCATTTAATTTGGAAAAGGTTTCATTTAATTTGGAAAAGGTTTCATATAATTTGGAAAAGGTTTCATTTAATTTGTAAAAGGTTTCATTTAATCTGGAAATGCTATATATTAGGGCGGGCCAATTTTTATAATTTCTCATTCTGTTTGTAACTCATCGATATATTCATTTCCGACCCTATAAAGTAGTATATATTCTTGATCAGTCAAGATCTAGTCATGTCCTTCGGTTGTAATCACGCTATCTTCTGAAGGAATTGAGGTAGGGTGATGAAATTTTGCACAGGTTTGTCTTTTGTCTGCCGGCAGGTCAAGTTCGAAGATGGTCCACGTTTAGGCATATAACAGTACCCCCAATTTTCGTTTTTCAACCGAATATGCTGAAATTTGGTGCATTGGGTTCTTATTGGGTACTAAATGTCTCCACAAAAAATTAGCCCCCATATAACGGTACCTCCTAATTTTCAGTATTTTGAGGGTTTTGATCGTTCTTTTCAACCGAATTAGCTGTAATTTAGTATTTTGTAGTTGTATATGGTAACAAATCTCCCTACCAAAATTATTAAAATTATTTATATTATATGGGTAATCCTCATATAACCACCTTTTTATACCCTCCACCATAGTATGGAGGGTACATTAATTTTATCATTCCGTTTGTAACTCATCGAAATACTCATTTCCGACCCTATAAAGTATACATATTCTTGATCAGGGTAAAATTCTTAGACGATCTAGCCATGTCCGTCCGTCTGTTGTAATCACGCCTTCTTCTGAAGTAATTGGAATAGGGTGCTGAAATTTAGCATAGGTTTGTCTTTTGTCTTCAGGCAGGACAGGTTCGAAGATGGGATATATCGGTCCACGTTTAGGCATAGCTCCCATATAGCAGTACCCACCTCCCCCCACTAATTTTAGGTATTTTTGGGTTCTTGAGCGAGTTTTTCAACCGAATACGCTGAAACGCTTATTGGGTAATACATGTTTCCACAAAAAATTATAAATATTGGTCCACTTTTTCTGGTAGCGCCCATATAACGATACCTCCTAATTTTCAGTATTTTGGGGATTGTGATCCTATTTTTTCACCGAATTTGCTGTAATTTAGTCTTTTGAGTTCTGAATAGGTACCAAATCTCTCCACCAACAAATTTAAATATAGGTCAATTTTTTCGGCTAGCCCCCATATAAGGTGTTTAGGCGCCGAAATTGCGTTTCGAAAAAGGGAAAGAAATAAAACACGAACGTTTTAGTTTCTGATTCCAGAATTTTATTGATAAATTAAATATAAATAATAATAGGGGAAGAAAAGGAGAAACAACAGATTACCTGTGTTACGAGTAGCGATCGATACGAGAAGGAGATGAACAATAACAACAATAATGCTGCAAAGAGACATTGGCCCAAAACAATACTCATTAGAAAACTGACAGTTCAATGTTGTAACAATAAGGAGTATGCAGTTTTCTAATGAGTATGCAAACAAACACAATGAACACGAGCGTTCAAAGGATGCATTTCCCAACAATGCATATAAAGGCGATTCTTACTTAAACATTGGCGCCCACCTTGCAACATTATTAATGTTGTAACACAGATATTCAATTTTGATAGTTACTTAAAGTAATATATAATAATATGGAAGGCGGTGCAGTGTGGGTGAGCAATTGAGATTTTTGATTTTTTTTTTCAAATTCAAACTTGAAACAGTTAGCTTACTTATAATACAACTATGTTTCTGGGGTGCATACGAGTCGCCCGCAGTAACGGACGTTCTCCCTGATTCAACCATACGAACATGGCGTGATTGTCCATGGAAGTGATCGCGATTGAACCCACAGTTATAGATTCATATTTTTGATTACCAGGTACGAAAGAACCCGCAGTTACGGGTTGAATATTGCTTAAATCCGCAGAGACGGATTTCGATATTATTTTAGTTTCTTTTAGACATTTTTGACTATAGATTCGGATCCGCAGTGACGGATTCCGTTTCTGTTTCAATGCAAACAATTTAGAAATAGACCGCTTTACAATGCCCGTTGTCGACCGAACGTAAACGATTCTGACGTGACAACCATTACCGTGCAATTTCTCGTTATGAATTACGACGACTTCAAACCAAATTAGAAAGCTTTGAACTTTACGAAACCTATACACAAGCAATATAGGTTAGTCAATAACGACAGTTTCTGGAGGGGAAATTTTTTATTCCTGCTTCCCAGAGTCCACCCGAATGTGGAACACCAGCTGGAATAAAATACCACGATAGTCCCTGAGTACCAAAGCAGCGAAATGGAATCACGATTTTCACAATTTATATGCACCAACTTTCGACGTAAATCACGCGAAACGGCCTCAAAAGTCGTACCATTTTTCAAAAATATCGAGTGGAATAAATTTGGTAAGAAACGCAGGAATACACCAACATATCCTTTGTTAATCTTGCAAAACGGGTCTGTGAAAGAATTTACCTTGGAAGGAACAACGAAATCTACACCAGTTGTAGTTAATGCCTTAAAAGGAATTTTACTCAGCTACGACATTGCAGCAAGAGATTCCGTCGAACAAAACAGTTTACTTTCGATAAAAGATGCACAAACACATTGTTATCGGTCGCATCAAGGTACCCCGATTTACGCTACTCCAATTAGTAGCGGCCAAAAGTGGATCGCCGCGATCTATTCGATCTAACCATATAATTTCTAACATAATTTTTGCGGGCAACTAAAGTGGCAAAGGCACGAATCTCCGACGATGGGATGGGTCCAGTTACAAGCCACCCGAAAATTGAATTTTGAGCCAGCAAAGTCCCAGAAAGAATTGACTGAGAACCCTCCAACATAATTTTTGGATACAAGTCTGCACCCAAAAGAAGTTCCACAGGACGTGGATTAAACAGATCATCATCTGCCAAACGAATATTTGGCATTTGGGCTCTTAAATTCGACGAAACATCAAACGAAGGCAAATTCCCAGAAATAAACGGCAAAACCAATGCACGAGTTTCTAACAACACTGTAGGATCGCAAGGACTTCCAATTTTCAATGAGCAAACTTTACTAGAATTGGCCGAAATTGCACAATTCACCCCAGAAATAGTGACATCTGTTGAAC
>NW_026877322.1:0-22184 GCF_032173495.1 Musca vetustissima | reverse complement strand
GGTCAGAACCCTTTCTCTATAAAAAATTTCGTTATATTCGCGTCATAATTGCGGCCTCTGGTGCGACCAGAAAAATAGACAAAAATAAAATTGTTGGTCCATTTCATACCCTTGGGGTCTAGGGCTCAATATAACAGTATCTACCAATTATTCCCAGTTTTAAGTCTTTGGACGGATTTTCCCATCGATTTGGTTATAATTTAGTTAAAGGGGTTCTTAAACGCTGATATAAAAATTTACAGAAATTCAAGAATTAAACCCCATTGCAGAATAAAAGTCTCTCATCATTTTTGGTATTATTAAGTTTTTAACCGAATTTTCTAATCCATGTTGTTATAATTTGGAATGTCATATTCCTGGTGAACCAAAAACTTCTTTTCAGATATTACCAAATATAGGGTAATGTATTCAAATCTAAAAGCCTGTAATTTGGAACATTATTTTTTCAAATCATGAACAATATTCTACCACATAATGCAATAACATTGTCCCCATATAAAGGACCTGACTGATTTAAGGAATCTTAAATGTTGGAGGGTGTAAAAAGTTCAGCCCTGTCGAAACATAACGACGTTTCTACTTGTTTCTTTCAATAATTTGATACTATAGCGTCCATAGTACTCCGTTTTAACATCTTAGAGTCTTTATTTATTACTTAATAATGTTTCATTACAATTTTATTTGTGAATGACAACAAATTTATTGACGATTGCGATACAGTAATATTTAATGTAGTTTTCAGTTAATCATTCAAACATTTCCTCAATATGTCACTAAAACAGGAACTATTACTATTAAAGACATATTTGTATTGTGTTTATGGTTATTAAACAATGTCATCATCGCCATCATCATTTGATGTTCGGAATGATAACCAGTAAAATTTATGCTATCAACACAATCATCAGAGGACGACCTATGGCCCATCATCAACGGCGTCATCATTCGATGTGGCATTTTAAGCTTCACGTATTTTGTGTGTGTGTGTTCTGTTCTTGTCGTTGTAGTAGCTGTTTTGGCTCACAAGACATATGTCATTATAAATCAACAGACCGCAGAAATCACGGAATGAAATGAACATTCACGTACACATATGTATGTGTGTATGAAGAACACACACGTACACATCATACAAACGCATACATTGACATTACTAAATGAAACAACGGTATAGGCAGTGGCAATATGTGGAACAATACTAACGTTATTTTGTCATCACACGCACACACATACACATGCTTACAATGTATATCGTTCGAATTCGTATGGAACCAAACTAACACGCATTCAAATCTACAAAATCCACTTTTCTTGTATTTGTATGAGTAGATGTTGATGTTTGCTGGTTCGTGAGGAAGGAACGGAGGGTGAGGTGGAGGGATGGATGGTGGCAAAACCACAAGTCATCAAATCGTACTTTCCCTTTGTTGGCGGTGCCAAACAAATGTTTGGCTTTAAGGACCTTTAATCACCCAACGAAACGACGTTTACGTTTAACGAATCGCATGTTGGCCTGGCCCACGCCACCAAACATATTTGCAATGTGTAAATACATACGGATATTGTATATTCGGATTCTTACAAATCGAAATTAATGGATTATCGTGTCTGTGTGTGTTAGTGTTTGTCTTTTGTTTTCTTCCATATATGAATCACTTGACTTACTGATTTGTAAATGATGGAGATGTTAAAGGTGAACATCGTTTGAAATTTATTTCATATTTAAATTAATCTGAGATTGAATCTAATTTGAAGATAATTGATAGGGAGTTTTAAAGATTAAAGCAAAGAATCTTCCAAATAAAAATTATCAATATTGATTCAATTTAAGGGAATCTCCCATATAACGCTACATCCCAAATTTATTAAAGAATATTTTTTCAAGGACCACACAAGGCGTGGATGTTTTAAAGAATATTTTTTCAAGGACCACACAAGGCGTGGATGTTTTAAAGAATATTTTTTCAAGGACCACACAAGGCGTGGTTTTTTTAAAGAATATTTTTTCAAGGACAACACAAGGCGTGGTTTTTTTAAAGAATATTTTTTCAAGGACCACACAAGGCGTGGATTTTTTAAAGAATATTTTTTCAAGGACCACACAAGGCGTGGATTTCTTAAAGAATATTTTTTCGAGGACCACACAAGGCGTGGATTTCTTAAAGAATATTTTTTCAAGGACCACACAAGGCGTGGATTTCTTAAAGAATATTTTTTCAAGGACCACACAAGGCGTGGATTTCTTAAAGAATATTTTTTCAAGGACCACACAAGGCGTGGATTTCTTAAAGAATATTTTTTCAAGGACCACACAAGGCGTGGATTTCTTAAAGAATATTTTTTCAAGGACCACACAAGGCGTGGATTTCTTAAAGAATATTTTTTCAAGGACCACACAAGGCGTGGATTTCTTAAAGAATATTTTTTCAAGGACCACACAAGGCGTGGATTTCTTAAAGAATATTTTTTCAAGGACCACACAAGGCGTGGATTTCTTAAAGAATATTTTTTCAAGGACCACACAAGGCGTGGATTTCTTAAAGAATATTTTTTCAAGGACCACACAAGGCGTGGATTTCTTAAAGAATATTTTTTCAAGGACCAAATAAGGCGTGGATTTCTTAAAGAATATTTTTTCAAGGACCAAATAAGGCGTGGATTTCTTAAAGAATATTTTTTCAAGGACCACACAAGGCGTGGATTTCTTAAAGAATATTTTTTCAAGGACCACACAAGGCGTGGATTTCTTAAAGAATATTTTTTCATGGACCACACAAGGCGTGGATTTCTTAAAGAATATTTTTTCAAGGACCACACAAGGCGTGGATTTCTTAAAGAATATTTTTTCAAGGACACACAAGGCGTGGATTTCTTAAAGAATATTTGTTCAAGGACCACACAAGGCGTGGATTTCTTAAAGAATATTTTTTCAAGGACCACACAAGGCGTGGATTTCTTAAAGAATATTTTCTCAAGGACCACACAATGCGTGGATTTCTTAAAGAATATTTTTTCAAGGACCACACAAGGCGTGGATTTCTCAAAGAATATTTTTTCAAGGACCACACAAGGCGTGGATTTCTTAAAGAATATTTTTTCAAGGACCGCACAATGCGCGGATTTCTTAAAGAATATTTTTTCAAGGACCACACAAGGCGTGGATTTCTTAAAAAATATTTTTTCAAGGACCACACAAGGCGTGGATTTCTTAAAGAATATTTTTTCAAGGACCACACAAGGCGTGGATTTCTTAAAGAATATTTTTTCAAGGACCACTACAAGGCGTGGATTTTTTAAAGAATATTTTTTCAAGGACCATACAAGGCGTGGATTTCTTAAAGAATATTTTTTCAAGGACCACTACAAGGCGTGGATTTTTTAAAGAATATTTTTTCAAGGACCACTACAAGGCGTGGATTTTTTAAAGAATATTTTTTTAAGGACCACTACAAGGCGTGGATTTTTTAAAGAATATTTTTTCAAGGACCACTACAAGGCGTGGATTTTTTAAAGAATATTTTTTTAAGGACCACTACAAGGCGTGGATTTTTTAAAGAATATTTTTTCAAGGACCACTACAATGTGTGGATATTTTAAAGAATGTTTCTTCAAGGACCACTACAAGGCGTGGATTTTTTAAAGAATATTTTTTCAAGGACCACTACAATGTGTGGATATTTTAAAGAATATTTTTTCAAGGACCACTACAATGTGTGGATATTTTAAAGAATATTTTTTCAAGGCGTGGATTTTTTAAAGAATATTTTTTCAAGGCGTGGATTTTTTAAAGAATATTTTTTCAAGGCGTGGATTTTTTAAAGAATATTTTTTCAAGGCGTGGATTTTTTAAAGAATATTTTTTCAAGGACCACTACAAGGCGTGGATTTATTAAAGAATATTTTCAAGGACCACACAAGGCGTGTATTTCTTAAAGAATATTTTCAAGGACCACACAAGGCTTGGAGTTCTTAAAGAATATTTTTTCGAGGACCACACAAGGCGTGGATTTCTTAACGAATATTTTTTCAAGGACCACACAAGGCGTGGATTTCTTAAAGAATATTTTTTCGAGGACCACATAAGGTGTGGATTTTTTAAAGAATATTTTGCACATGGCATAGGGGTTTCATACCCTTCACCAAACTGTGGTACAGGGTATTATGTCTTTGTGCATATGTTTGCAGGGACCACTACAAGGTGTTGCTTTTAACCAAATATTTTTCAAAGACCACTACCAGACGTGGCTTTTTAAAGAAGTTAATAGGTACTCCAAAAATATTTTTAAACCAGTGAGCGGAGCTGTATAGTCGGACGGGGCGGATCATATACCCTACACATACCCTACACAACTACCTCAGAACTCTAACTTTCTGCGCATTTTTAGAGACGTTCTAATTATTTGCCCATATTCCCTTGTGACGGTCGGCTTATAATTGTGGCCTTAAGATCTACTTGAAAAATTTATAGTGAAATTTCAATGCGATCAGCGCAACGCAAGTGCCTGTACCTGTAAATATTTACGTGTAACTCCTACATCCGAGTACAATTTAAAGACCATTCACTCCTCTTGGATATACTATCTAGTTTTCGCGTCTATATACCTCAGGGGTAAATAGAAAAAAAAGTTTTCGGTCCACTTCATCCCAAAATAATTTTCTGATCATCACCTACATTTAAAGGCTTTGTCCTTGGCCATAACTGGGACCTCATGGAAAGTCTCATTGCGAACAGCGCAACGCAAGTGCTTGTACCTTTAAATATTTACTTGTAACTCTTACATCCGAGTACAATTTAAATAAAAGCCATCCACTCTTTTTGGATATACTATCAACTTTTCGGGTTAATATCCTTCAGGAGTAAATATATACACTATAGAGTACAAATTTTGTAATTTTTCACACAAAAGTCAGGGTCCATTTGCCCCGTTAAATACTGGTCGATCTTTATCAAACTAGGCATGCTTCTCTGGCCCAATCTCCCTCTCCATGTAAAAAATCGCATAAATTTCTTGGTCGATCAGAAAAACCCACAAAAATTATGTAGTTGGTCCATTTCATCCCCTAAATATTAAGCGATCTTTACCAAAAACATCAGGGGTATTCATTGGACTGAACCCATCCTACATACAAGATTTCGTGAAGATTGGTCCATAACTGTGGCCTGTATCGTGTTTACAAATTATAATGGACAGACGGACGGACGGATGGACATACATGTCTAGATCGACTCAGCTAGTCGAGATATGACGATCGGTATACGTAAAGGTGGGTCTAGGACCAATATTTCGCGGCGTTACAAACTTTTGGGGCTGCACAAAGCTATAATACCCTGACAACATAGTTGTGTAGGGTATAAAAATCGACATATTAAAAGGTACTCCAAAAAGTATTTTTAAGAAATTCACGCCATAATAGGTACTCAAAAAACTATTTTTAAGAAATCCAACCTTTAATATGTACTCACAAAATATTTTTCAAAAAATCCAACTTTTAATAGGTACTAAAAAATATATTTTTAAAAAATCCACGCCTTAATAGGTATTACAAAAAAAATATTTTTATATTTTTTTATTATTATAGCAGGCCAACGTTATTCCTCATATTCAACTATTCTGTACCACAAGTCGTCTCCACATAAAAGACCTCCGGTATTTCACATATTTGATATCACGGGTATTTTTCATATGGAAGAATACCTTACGACTAGTCTTCTCTTCCCTTCAGCAGAAATTTCTCGCTTTAACAACTTAAAGATATGACAAAAAATGGAAAATAAATTCAGGCTAAAATACGGTAATATTAATAACAGATATTTCTTATGGACGGCTTAACGAAAATAGTCATGTCTTTAACAGAAAATCTTATTACCAAACTAAATTCCCCTGTGGTAAAAATAGGTCTAACATTTATTGTCTACTTCTTGGGTGAGTGTGCCATATCCTAATTGCCCCCCATTCCCAATTGAATAGCCGATTCTGCTGCTGCAACTAATCCCAGCTCATCCTCGATTCAGAATATTCGCCACACTATTTATGCTATCGTTGTACACGGCAAAACAAACACACACACTCGTAACACATAAACAACAACAAGTAACACCAGCAACCACTAACACATTCTCAGATCCCGACATTCATTCATACACACATATGAAGTTATCCATATGTCCATGTATGCCAACTGCCTGCTAGCGTATGAGTGCGTGTGTGTATTCTGTTTGTTTGTGCCCCTCCAGTTTAGAGCTAACAAACAATTTCCATTTATGCTCCATCCATCCATTCACATTTAGAATTGATGGCTTCATTTCTTTCGTTGTTTACGTTTGGAACATTTGTAGGTATTGCTAACAATTCCTGGCTCCTATTCCAACCAACCAACCAGCCAGTCAGTCATCATCCAGCCACTAACATGGATGAGGGGAACTTACAGCTACCAACAATTCATCTGTCCATATGTTTTGTTTGGTTTCGTTTGTTTTCTTTTTATACCCTTCACCACTCTGTGGTACAGGGTATTATGTCTTTGTGCATATGTTTGTAACAGGCAAAAGGAAACGAGATAGACACATGGTTCCTTTTGAGAATATGCATAGAATCACTTTCTGAGTCGATTTATGCATGTCCGTCCGTCCGTCCGTCTGTCCGTCTGTCCGTCCGTCTGTAGATGTTAAATTGTAAACAAAGTACAGGTCGCATTTATGATCCGATTTGGATGAAATTTGGCAAAAGTCACTTATTCGGCCCAAGGACGAACCCTATTGAAATTGGGAAAAATCGGTTCAGATTTAGATATAGCTCCCATATATATATATTTAACCGATTTAATGTAAACGGACCCTATATATCTTTCGATTTGCACGAAATTTGGTACAGCCTAATCATTTAGGTCTAGAATGATGTATGCCAAGTTTCGTGAAAATCGGTCCAGATTTAGATATAGCTCCCATATATAGTTTCGTCCGATTTCATGTAAATGGTGCGCCAAAGTCCCTATATATCTTTCGATTTGCACGAAATTTGGCATAACGTATTGAATTAAGCCTAGAGTGATGTCTGCCAAGTTTCGAGGAAATCGGTCCAGATTTAGATATAGCTCCCATATATAGTTTCGTCCGATTTCATGTAAATGGTGCCCCAAAGTCCCTATATATCTTTCGATTTGCACGAAATTTGGCATAACGTACATAATTGACCCTAGAATGATGTCTGCCAAGTTTCGTGAAAATCGGTCAAGATTTATATATAGCTCCTATATATAGTTTCGTCCGATTTCAGGTAAATGGTGCACCAAAGTCCCTATATATCCTTCGATTTTCACAAAATTTGGCATAACGTACTAAATTGAGCCTAGAATGATGTCTGTCAAGTTTCGTGAAAATCGGTCCTGATTTAGATATAGCTCCTATATATAGTTTCGTCCGATTTTATGTAAATGGTGCACCAAAGACCCTATGTATCCTTCGATTTACACGAAATTTGGCATAACGTACTGAGTTCAGCCTAGAATGATGTCTGCCAAGTTTCGAGAAAATCGGTCCTGATTTAGGCATAGCTCCCATATATAGTTTCGTCCGATTTTATGTAAATGGTGCACCGACGTCCCTATATATCCTTCGATTTGCATGAAATTTGGCATAACGTACTGAATTGAGCCTAGAGTGATGTCTGCCAAGTTTCGAGAAAATTGGTCCAGATTTCTATATAGCTCCCATATATAGTTTCGTCCGATTTCATGTAAATGGTGCACCAAAGTCCCTATATATCTTTCGATTTGCATGAAATTTGGCATAACGTACTGAATTGAGCCTAGAGTTATGTCTGCCTTGTTTCGTGAAAATCGGTCCTGATTTAGATATAGCTCCCTTTTATTATAGATTGATTTTAAGTAATTGACGCACCAAGGAACCAATAGGCTGATAGGAACAAAACTTTCTGAAATTAGTATAACCTAACCCGTGACAAGTTTCTTTGAAATCGCTTAATATTTGGATAGAGCTTCCATCTATATTTCCGAACGATTTCAAGTAAATTGGGCATCAAACTCCTCATGTTAATCAGATTGACATCAAATTTTGCACAACGTAAAAAATTGAGTATAGAATTACGTAATTGCGTTTTCTAGAAGTACAGACATAGCCCAACGGACGACGTATTTATATTTGTTTGAAGTCGATTTACATACTTTATGGATAGATCTAGGTAGATTCACATTTAGATAAATATCACATATTTTATTTCATCCAATTTCATGTTAATAGTCCTGTTTAATATACCCATAGTGGTGAAGGGTATCATATAGTCGGCCCCGTCCGACTTTACTACTTTCCTTACTGGTTTTTTTTTGGTTCTGGTAATGGTGTCTGCTGTTAGTGGTATTATTTTCCATTCACATCGCTTGAATTGTTCTACTAAATGGTAATTCGGCAAATTTTGGCTACCATTAAACTGAATAACAGAGTATTGAGACTAAATTAGAGAACAAAGAAAAAAATACTGCACAAATTTTTGGGGAATCGTTTGAAACCTTTTTTGTAAAGAAACTTAACCGAATTCGAAGAGAGATTTTATATGAAACTAAGACATTTGGACTTGTATGTTGAGAAGAGCATTGGGTTCCTATATGGGGATGACTTGGTATTTCTATAGAGCAATAGCAGAGGTGTTCTTCATGGTATCTTCATGATATCTGCATGAAGAATAAAATTCGTTTTCTATACTAGAAAGACCAGTATTATTCTATATAAGACCTTCAAGAGGTCTTCTATTTACGGACGAACCGTGGTATTTCAGATGAAAACCAGTAAGGAAAGAACTAAAGTCGGACTGGGCCGACTATATGATACCCTTCACCACTTTGGGCATATTATACATATGTATCCTAAAAGACGTCGCTTTTTCGAAGGAACATTGACGCGAAATTGAACGAACTTAAATATGTTATCTTTATCTATATCTAAACCGACTAACATCAATCGCTACACATGTCATTCTGCTACCTATGCTAAATTTTGTAAATCGATCTAAAGCAAACTTGACACAAGCTCTTCGGTATGCTGCACTGTTTAAAATTTAATCTGAATCAAACACCCATTGATTGTTTGGTGTACAATAAACATGAATAAGTCGAAATCATATATGGAAACTATGCTATATCTATATCTGAACCGATTTCAAGGAATGTTGCCAGAGATTAATTTATATTAAATTCAGTACGTTATGTCAAACGGTCTAGCTAGGGGTCTTTAGTGCACCATTAAAATCGGACGAAAATATTTACAAAAGATGTTTGTAAATCTGATCCGATTTTCCCGAAACTTTGCACATATCATTCTAGACGTAATTCAGTACGCTGTACCCAAAATCGAAAGATATAGGGGGCTTTGGTGCATAATTTACATAAAATCGGACGAAAACTTTGAACACATTATTCGTGCAAATCAAAAGATTTGCAGCGACTTTGGCGCACCATTTACCTAAAATCGGGTGAAACTACATAAGGGAGCTATATCTAACTATGAATATATTTTCTCGAAACTTAGCACAATACATTCTAGACTTAATTCAGTACGCTATGCGAAAATTCGTGCAAATCTAGTGATTTTCAAGGACTTTGGTCCACCATTTACTTAAAATCGGGCGAAAGTATATATGGGAGCTATATCTAAATCCGAAATGATTTCCAAGAAACTTAGCACACGCCATTCTAGACTTAATTTAGTACGCTATGCCAAAAATCGTGAAAATCGAAAGATTTGCAGAGACTTTGATGGAACATGTTAGTGCATTAGTGCAAGTCTAATGATTTTAAGGGACTTTGGTGCACCATTTACCTAAAATCGGGCGAAACTATATATCGTACCTATATCTAAATCTGAACCGATTTTCCCGAAATTTGGCACACATCATTGTCGACTTAATTTAGTACGCTATGCCAGAATCGTACGCTATGCAAATCGTACGATTTTCAGGGACTTTGGTGCACCATTCACCTAAAATCGGGCGAAACTATATATGGTACCTATATCTAAATCTGAACCGATTTTCCCGAAATTTAGCACACATCATTGTCGACTTAATTCAGTACGCTATGCCAAAATTAGTGCAAGTCTAATGATTTTAAGGGACTTTGGTGCACCATTTACCTAAAATCGGGCGAAACTATATATGGTAGCTATATCTAAATCTGAACCGATTTTCCCGAAATTTAGCACACATCATTGTCGACTTTATTCAGTACGCTATGCCAAAATTCGTACAAATCTAATGATTTTCAGGGACTTTGGTGAACCATTTTTACATAAAATCGGGCGAAACTATATATGGGTGCTATATCTAAATCTGAACCGATTTTCCTGAAATTTAGCACACACAATGATGTGTGTTAAGTTTCGTGAAAATCGGTCCAGATTTAAATATAGCTCCCATATATAGATTCGCCCGATTTTAGGTAAATGGTGCACCAAAGTCCCAGAAAATCATTAGATTTGCACGAAAGTTGGCATAGCGTACTGGATTAGGTTTCGAATGATGTGTGTTAAGTTTCTTGAAAATCGGTTCAGATTTAGATATAGCTCCCATATATATTTTCGTCGGATTTAATGTAAATGGTGCACCAAAGTCTCTATATATCTTTCGATTTGCACGAAATATGGCACAGCGTTTTGAATTAGGTCTCGAATGATGTGTGTTAAGTTTCCTGAAAATCGGTTCAGATTTAGATATAGCTCCTATATATATTTTCTTCCGATTTAATGTAAATTGTGCACCAAAGTCCCTATATATCTTCCAATTTGCACTAAATGTGGCATAGTGTACTGAATTAAGTCTAGAATGATGTGTGCTAAGATTCGGTTCAGATTTAGACTTAGCTCCGACATATTTTTATACCCTCCACCATAGTATGGAGGGTATATTAACTTTGTTTTTCCGTTTGTAACTCATCGAAATAATCATTTCCAACCCTATAAAGTATATATATTCTTGATCAGCGTAAAAGTCTATGACGATATAGCCATGTCCGTCCGTCTGTCTGTTGTAATCACTCTAGCGTCTAAACGAATTGAGATAGATCGCCAAAATTTTGCATAGAGTCGTCTTTTGTCTGCAGGCAGGTCAAGTTCGAAGATGGGCTATATCGGCCCACGTTTAGGCATAGCTCCCATATAAGGGTACCCCCAAGTTTTCGGTATTTTTGGGTTCTTGAGCGCGTTTTCCAACAATATTAGCTGAAATTTACTACATTGGGTTCTCAGTGGCTACTAAATGTCTCCACAAAAAAGTATAAATATAGGTCCACTTTTTCTGGTAACCCCCATATAACGGTACCTCCTAATTTTCAGTATTTTTGGGGTTTTGATCGTATTTTTTCGCAGAAATAGCCGTAATTTAGTATTTTGGGTTCTTAATAGGTACCAAATCTCTCCAAAAAAATTTACCAATATAGGTCCATTTCACCTGCGGAGGATAGCGAGATAAAAATTAGAACGTAGGGTTCGATAATGAACTATAGCCGCATTTAGACCAAGCCCCTGTATGGAGGTTCCAGAAGGAGTGGACTGATATTCCCCATCTTCGAATTTGAACTAAGTTTGGAAGAAATAATAAGATGGGCAAAGTTTGGATGAAATCGAAATTTTCTGAAACGGATTTTGTCCAAAAAAAACATGGGGTATAGAACTAATATTGCGATGAGGCACATTTTCACCATGTTTAAGTGTATAACCCTCTTTAGCCATAAGGCTGAGGGTATAATTATCCATTAAAAATTTCTGAACTTTGTATTGTGGTTTACATAATCCATTTTTAGAAATGTCGGTATAGTTTAGTTGGTATGTTCCCTATATTTTCATTTCTAGTACCTGTATCTATGGTGAAGGGTATCCAAAGTTCGGCCCGGCCGCACTTAACGTTTTTACACTTGTTTCTTCCAATTTTATGTAAATTAAGACCCAAAGTTTGTCCTATCGCCACACAATTTTGTACAATGAACTGTAGCTAGTATAACCTAGCATGTGGAAAGTTTTGTTGAAATCGGTTCAAATTTGGATATAGCTACCATATATATTTTCTCCCGATTTTAAGTAAATGGTGCACTAACATAAACATGAGGAGGTTTATCAGATGCGACGTCTGTTAGGATTCATCTGTTTAATATACCCAAAGTGGTGAAGGGTATCATATCGTCGGCCCCGTCCGACTTTACTACATTCCTTACCGATTTTTTAACTTAGTTTGTGGTCAAAAATAGGCGATTTTCCAAAAAAAAAAAAAATAAAAATAAAGTTCCGCCATTTTGTTAATTGTTGTGCGAAGTCCATAACCCTAGTTCATACGAGAGCCAGACATGTACGCATTCTAACACCGTTGGAATTTTCGGATTCCGAGTTAGGAGTTATCATGCTCGCCATCAAAAATATGGAATTTTCTTTAATTACAAAAGAAGAACAGCAAAAATTTTTTTAAAATTAATTTTCGAAATCGAGAATTTGGGGTTCCCTTAATGAAAAAATTCATTATTTATATTTATCAAGAAAACCATTAGTTTTTTTTTCTAATAATAAATAGAATACCAAAATTTTGAATTCCAAATATTGACTTCATATATACACAAAGCTGTCTACCCCGCAATTGTCTTATATGACAATGATGGTAGTATTTCCATTTCCTCTGTTATTTTACAATTGAAATTGTGTGTGTGTGTGTGTGTGTGTAACCATTATTAGTAGCTACATTGAGTGCAGTTGCAATGCCTCTGACAATGAACACATATGAAATTCCGAGATACAATAAAGTAATGAGGATTTCGTTTCAATTTCACAGTAACTGGCAGACAGATGCATACAAACAGCCATATGCGCCAGGAATAGTTTACAAAATAATTGGAACAAAATTGAGCTATAATAGAACATAATTGTCAAATTTAAGGTATTTGGGAATTGGAAATTAATGACAATTTCGTATGAAATTAAGATTGTAAGAATATAATGAAACAAAGTCCTAGCAATTCGGTGACACTTGTGTATATAAATTTCATTAAATGAAATGTAACATTTCGTAATATGTTTTTTAGAATTGTTATACCCTCCACAACCTTGCTCTCAGGGTATATAGCTTTGTGCAGCCCCAAGTGTTTGTAACGCCGCGAAATATTGGTCATAGACCCATCATATATATAGTATACCGATCGTCATATCTCGCAAACTGAGTCGATCTAGACATGTGTGTTCGTCCGTATGTCCATTACAATACACACAGGGTTGCCCATATTCGACGGACCCATCTGGCAACGCCATAACTTTTGACAAGATGTCACATCGCTTAAGGGCTAAACAGAATGCTCGCGTTGAGCCATCCGTCGCGTTATATGTTATCGAAAATACAACAACCACAAGGAAACGATATGCGTTTGTGTTATCGTTTCCTTGTGGTTGTTGTATTTTCGAAGACAAATAAGGCGACGGATTTTATACCGCGTTTGAAGGATTTTTACCATGAACCAATACACGTCACGCGAGCGCTCTGAAATGGTTGAAATTTACATTCAACAGAAGAAGTCAATTGTGAAAACTCAACGTGCCTTTGAAACATTAAAAAATGTGAGAGGTGCGCCTTCTAAGAACACCATTAAGCGTTTATACGAAAAATTTTCGACTGGTAAGGCTCTTTCTAATCCGAAGAGGCCATATAAAAGTCGACCAAGGCGATCGGCCGAGAATATCGATGCCGTACGAGCCAGTGTTGAGAGGTCCCAAAGAACATCCCAAAAACGCCGTTCTCAGCAGTTGCCTGCGGACAAGCCTCGTCGATTGGAATGGGCCCAAAGAATCATCTAAATGGCCGAAGATGACGAGCAATTTTGGAACAAAATTATCATGTCCGATGAAGCCCATTTCACATTGAATGGGACCGTAAATAAGCAAAATTGCCATTTTTACGCTACTGAAAATACTCAGGAGATTCAAGAAGTGCCTCTTCATGACGAAAAAGTCACAGTTTGGTGCGGCGTTAGTGCGAAAACGGTCATTGGGCCGTTTTTCTTCCAAAATGAAAATGGCCATGCTGTTACCATCAATCAGGAGCCTTATCGCGACATGATGACCAATTTTGTGATGCCAATTATTCGTCGAAAGCGTATGCGGCAGTTCTGGTTTTAACAAGACGGCGCTCCACCGCACACAAGTCGCATAACAATCGATTTTCTAAAGAATTTGTTTCCGGGCCGTTTGATGTCGAAAAGTGGTGATTTGGACTGGCCACAGCGTTCGCCCGATTTGACGCCGCCTGACTTCTTCTTGTGGGGATATTTGAAGTCAAAGGTTTACGTTAACAAGCCAAGGAACGTAGAATAGCTCAAGGACAACATTCGTGAAGAAATAGCCGCTATTCCGGCCGAAATGTTGGCAAAAACGATGGAAAATGCAGCAAAAAGGCCACAATACGTAATCAACGCCAGAGACGGCCATTTGAGAGATATCATATTCAAAAATTGATGTAAACAAATCTACTTGGAACAAATTAAATGATTAACATTGCCAACCGCCAAATGCTATGTCATACAAATGTTATACCCAAGCCCAAAGTCTTCATAGATTCCAGAATGACAAGTGTATTGATTGATCGATTAAATTATGTACATATATCTTTAAAGATAATTAATTTTGTCCATTTTCATGTCACTTTTTCAAAATCGAAATCAATTTAAACCTATATAAATTGACCAAAAATCCTTTTATCCCCATTATCAATTGCAAGGACAATTATAAACTGCAATGAAACTTTGCAACAAAAGCATAAACTTTCGAAAATATTTCCTACAACATTACTAGCACCCAGAAACAATACCATTACTAGCATTTACTCCCACACACACACACTCAATCGTACATAACTGCCGAAGTAAATTTTATTAAGTGTTATTTGACTCATTTGCCAAACACCTGTAACACTTGAACTCGACACAACGACCTATGAACCCTGTACATCTCTCTCTCCCTCTCTCGTTCTGTTCAATTTCTCCAGCTTTTGTTCATTTGTGGAAAATTCTTACAATACAATTCAGTTCGGAGCTCTTACTTGTATTGATGCCGATAATAATCATAAAGAAAGCTCAACAGTAAATGGCAGCATAAAGGATCTGTCCGACACAAAAAGGGGAAGAAAAGAGCACAACTGAAAAGGAATCTCAGAGTTGTAAAATGGCAATTTATTAAAATTCATTCATTGTTGTGGGAATGACTACAACAACAACAACGACGGCGACGACGACGATGATGACACAAGTAGGCTTTATCAATTTGGCGTGTGTGTGTGTGTGTGTGCAGCTGTGTGTCCTTTAAATGTTCGCCATTGTCGTCCTTTTATGCGCCATTCAGGTTAACATCATCCAAAGTCCTCCACCATTTTATGCCTGATCTGTATAGGGTTATTATAATAAGTGTAAAATCCTTTTTTTTCTCCTTTTTTATTGTTAATTTTTCGCAGATTTTCATAAATGATATATAATTCAAGTGTGCTTTTGTTCATCGTTCACACGGACACACACACCCTGAATCACAAAATGTCCTTCATAACGAAGATGAACAGAAACACACACATACGTTGTGGAAAGTCGTGTATGCTTAATGTTGGGTATGTAGTATGTGTGGTTTTTCACTTGTATTGTAAATTAAATTTGTGTTCGTCGTTTTATATTCTTGAAAATTGCCTTTCAGATTTAATTAAGCAAAATTTATTGCATACTCTAAGGCGGTAGATGGAAAAAAGACGGCATCGCTGTGCAACAGTGTGGGTTTTGGAATGGCATGTGTACGAGGTGTGAAATGTGTGGCAGTAGTGTCTTCAGAAAAGATGTCATATATGAAAAAAAAAAAAACATAAAATATAACTGCAACAAACATATTGATATTGAGGAAAAAATCTGCCAGATCATCTGTGCAAAGGAATTTTTTATATAAAAATCGTATACGGAACTTCTATAAGCAGTGTTCTGAGATGGGAGGAGCCCAATTTAATTAAGGAGAAAAATTGGTTAGAAGCTTAATAAATCCAAAAGTGGGGCGATACCTCTATGTAGGTGCTGATATAGCCCTTGGACCCATATAGAAACCAGTAAGGAAAGTAATAAAGGCGGACTGGGCCGACTATATGATACCCTACCCACCACTTTGGGTATATTGTACATATGTATCCTTACAATTACATGTCAATGTTCCGTAACACACACAACCTAGACTTCATTCAGTACGCTATGCCAAATTTCATACAAATCCAAGGATATATAGGGACTTTGGTGCACCATTTGCATAACATCGGACAAAAATATATATGGGAGCTATATCAAAATATGAAGCGAATTTCCCAAAACTTACCACACATCATTGTAGACCTAATTCATTACGCTGTATCAAATTTCGTGCAAGTCGAAAAATAATTAGGGACTTTAGTACACTAAAATATATTTGGGAGCTATATCTAAATCTGAACCGATTTTTCCCACTTTCACTAGGGTACATCCTAATAAGTGACCTAGTCCAAATTTCATCCAATTCGGATCATAAATGCGACCTGTACTTTGTTTACAATTTAACATGGACAGACAGACGGACGGACATGCATAAGTCGACTCAGAAAGTATCGTCCCATTTTCGGTTTTATTATACCCCTGGTACAGGGTAATGGTTCGATGCCTTTATTGAGCGGAGTAGTAGAGTCGGACAGGGTCTACCATATGAAATCCTACGAAACTACCACTGAGCTCGACGGCAAAATAGATAGATGACGGCGCTGAAATAGATGCTCTCTTTGGTTCCAAAAGAAATAAAAATCTCCCTGCGATTTCCTTCAATAACATCCAACATTCGGAAATGCAAAAAATTGCATTGCAGTTCTGCCGCCAATTCACTGAGCGTCCATCTTCGCAGAACAGAACAAAGCGAGCAATTATTCGGAGATCCTAGAATATTAAAAAAAGGCTTGCAGGCACTATAATTTACATGCAGCCGTTGGTCCAGTCGTCATATCCATGTTCATTTTAAAGAAGCTTCGATCAATAGGGCTGGGTTATCTGTCCACAAGTTCTCAAGTTATGGATGTCAGAGTTGGTTATTCCTAATATTTGGAAAGTTGCCCCACCGCCAGATTTCTCTTCTTTCCCCAGTAGCCACGATTTTAGAGTCTCTATTGCTTTCGTCCCTGAAACGGCATTTTGTTCTTGCTACCCACCAACACGGTTTCAGGGAATCATATAGCACAACGACTGCAAGAAATTACTTCCTCGATTGCGTATGGCCCCAATCAGCGACGACTACCTAAAAAAACCATTGTGGCAGTCTTAGACCTGTCTAAGGCGTTTGAAAATGGTCGATCATTTCGTGCTGATATCCGACATCACAAATTCCACTCTTCCGAATGATATCAAGCGTTGGCTTGACAACTATCTTAATGGACGACAGATCTGAGTTTCGTGGCCAAAAATCCAAATATCGATCAAAATGAGAGTACCGCAAGGCGGTGTCCTATCTCCCATTTTGCGAAACTCCCCATTCCTCCACCAGATGTTTCAGTGGTGTCGTTCGGCGATAACAATGACAACATACGTCCAAAATTTTCCAACTATTTAGTCAACATCACCAACTTCTTCCGGGGTCGTTCCATCTTTAATTATGCTGGTCCAGTATAGACTTCTATGTCTAGATAACGAGCCTCTATCACCTCCATGAGGAGACCAGGATGCTGTCAGTCAAGCAACATAATGTGTTGTTGACTAGACTGTTCCTGCTGGCATGCTATTTGCCGTGTCATCTAAACCAACACACAGTGATGGCAGATCCATCTCCGCGACACATCCGTTAGGACTTCAGGCGCTATCGTGATGGCAACCAAGACGTCATTCCATCGGACGTCAACAGATTGTCGCCCCTCCTGCCAGACATATTAAAGGTTTTTTGGAGATTCGAACAATAAGTTTCGTATACTTATTTTTGGTACTAAATTTGGTACAATTTTGTAGCATGTGAACGGATAGAGATATAAACTTGAATTTGAACTGTACTTATGTATACGAAAAACACTATATGGTACTTTATGTGGTACAATTTTAATTTGGTCGTACGGATGGAGCTTGAATCTTGAAATTAAAATTACCGCCGGAATGTAGGATTTTGATACTACGTACTTTTGGAATTCTTTTACTTATATATACGAAAAGAACTAAATCGTACTATAATTGGTACAATTTGAATTTTGGGGAACCGATAGAGCTGGAACACTAACATTCGGAAATTAGATTACTGTTAGAGTGTTGGGGATTTAGCTATGGTAGTAGTGTTGGAACCCAGACTTTTGTGTAAAAAATTACAACAAAAATTAGTCTGTGCCGAACATCACAAATTGTCCATATGAAAGGTGAATGACAATCAATATTTAGCGGATGAAATAAAACATATAATAAAATATTACCTAGGCTCGGAATATAGATCCGCAGAAATATAGAGCTCAGTTGTAGGGTATCATATGGTCTGCCCCGTCCGACTATACTGCTCCGCTCACGGGTTTTGAGATATGGAGGTAGTTTTGGAAATACGCACTATAAATACTAGTCAAAACATATAATGATCATTCTCTGTGCAGATGTGTGCCAGCCTCTAAAGCCCGGAAATGCCAAGCAGAACCTTTCCGGCTGCAATATGTGGCCACTAGAGTACGTGGCCATCCCAAAAAGTGGTACCGTTTTTTAGTGGCTATGCCAAAAAATTTCCTATAGGGATTATATTCTACACAAATATATATTAGCCTCCAAAAATCCCGAATTACAATTTAGAGCCTTTTCGGGGGTAAAATTTTAAATTATGCCCTCAAAACACGAAAAATTGGTCGAAACCTTTTATATGGAGGTTTATATCGAAACATAAACCTGTGTTGATCATATCTGTGTAGCTGTATTTTAGTCTCAAAAATCCGGAAATGATAAAATTGGGTTTTTTTCGATTGGAAAATCCCAATGAAACCCTTCAAAATTCGAATGGGAAATGTCACCAACACGGTCAAATGCCGGAGCCGAAGTGCAGGGACTTCGAGACATATAATGCCTTATGTAGGTTTTTTTTATACCCTGCACCATAAGGAGGAGTAAATATTGAGAATCCCTAGAAGGGAGAACCCATAAAATATGTAAATTCTTAATCGCTATACGTCTGTCGAAATCACGATAGTGATCTCAAAATGTAAGATAAACTCTGAAAATTTGCACATGCATTGGTAGTACTCCTCGGATGTTTAGTATTGCAAATGAGATATATCGGTTCTCGTTTTGGTGTAGCCCCCATATAACGCTTGAACACGTTTTTGGTTCTCAATGTATAACACATCTCCGTACTTAAAATAGGAAATATTGACCCAAGTTTTAGATTTGTCCACATATAACGGTTCTCAAGTTATTCGGTATTTTGAGAATTTAAAAAAAATTCTCGCGTCTCTTTTGGTATGTTCAAGGTCCTATCATAACATTTTTTTTCTAGGAGCCCCCTATAATTTAACAAATCTTGAATGACAACCTCATCTTGTTATATTATTGATTCGGAATATTATAGAAGTTCTATTCTGACCCGTTTATTCATGGATCAGAACATCCATCACATTTATAGGCCGATAGGCCTCTTTAACAAATAAACAGTGAATATCTGTCCTTCCCCTCAATAAAATATGTTAATAATTAAGTGTTAACCAACATTCAAAATACGTTAATTAATTTTTATTTTTCATTAAAAAAACGAAGCCAATGACAGAGGCGAATATGAACAACCATTCCTAATTGGTATCGTAATGATATGAGCTGGTGATGATGAATGAGTTTTAACATGTCTTCCTTGCTGCAAGCATAAGTGTTGCTGTCGTTGTCTGGCTGGCTCGCTCGCTTGCTTGCTTGGTTACACAGTTGATGAGACTTCCTTTGGTACTACATTAACACAAAATGTTCTTGACGATGACGAATACGCAAGACGCAGTCAAGGATGTTGCTAACACAGGAAAAATCATCATTTAAATAAAAGTATGGCCTATAGCTGTGGAAATTTATATTGCGAGGACAAAATTCTCAGCATCATTTCCAAATGACTACTCTCGCGGGTGATAAATTATGTTATCTTGGTTTGATGATTCTGCAAGGAAATTAAGGAAATGGAAATTGCACTTTTTAAGAGCATGAAAGGTTGTATTTGATTGACGTTGTAGATTATTTTTATTTTGTGTTACAATGTGTGTCATAAGAAGAGGGTTAGTGGTGTATAGGGAAATCCGGTCTTTGAAAAATTATTCTTTAAACAATCCACGCCTTGTTAATCTTTAAAGCAGTAAGGAAAGCAGGAAAGGAGGACAGGGCCGACTATATGATATCCTTCACCACTTTGGGTACATTCAACAGATGAATCCTAGCAGACGTCGAATGTTTGAAGGACCATTATCATAAAAATGGATCCAAAACCATGTCATTCTGCAACAAATTCTAATTTTTTCATTTGGTCAGATATAGGGTTGCTTCTTGCAATGGGACAAAATTGTGTAAATCAATTTAAAGCAAGTATATATATATATATATATATATTTACTTAAAATCGGACGAAACTATAGGGGAGCTATATCTAAATCTGAAACGATTCTTACAATACTTAGCACACGATAAACTTAACTAAATTCAGTATATTGTGCTTGGTCTTCAAGCCGTCTACTGCCAGACCCACTTTGACAGACTCCTTTTCAATTTGTTCAAAGGTGGCTGTTACCGCTCTCAATGTTCGACACATTATGACATCGACATCGGCGTAGGCTGGTAAAATGTGTTGCTTTGTGTACAGATTGCAATTTCTGGTCACCTTTGCCTTTCGTATGACCTTTGCCAGAAGGATGTTAAAAAGGTCCCACGACAAACTGACACCTTGTCTGAATCCTCGTTCGGTATTATAGGGCTCCGAGAGGTCCTTTCCAACTTTAACTGCTGATCTTGTGGCACTTAAAGTTATCCCGCATAGCCGAATTAATTTTGCAGCAATGCCAAACGCAGACATGGCTTTACACACCTCTGGACGGCGTAACTTTGGGTCCTTGGCGGACCTTTTACCTAAAATCTGACGAAACTATACATCGGAGCTATATCAAAATCTAAACCCATTTCACCTAAACTTGCTACACGTTATGTTATATTAACTTCAGTACGTAGTGCAAAATTTAGTGCCGATTGGACCCACTTTGGTAAAGCATTTATATCCAACTTCTAGGTTATAGTAACTTCAGTACATTGTGCAAAATTTGTGTCAATTTTGTATGAAATCGGATGAAAATATATATGTAGAAGCTGTAATAAAATCTGAGCCGATTTCAATGAGACTTGCATAGATTAACTTATATTAACTACAGTTCATTGTACAAAATTGTGTGGCAATCGGACACACAAGTGCACAATTTACATAAAATCGGAAGAAACCGATTTTCAGGATACTTAACACACATCATTCTAGACCTAATTCAGTATACTATACCAAATTTCGTGCAAATCGAAATATATATAGTGACATTAATACACCATTTACATTAAATCGGACGAAATATATATGGGAGCTATATCTAAATCTGGACCGATATTCAAGAAACTTAACACACATCATTCTAGACCTAATTCATTTCCCTATGCGAAATTTCGTGCAAATCAAACGATATATAGGAACTTTGTTACACCATTTACATAAATCGGACACAAATATATATGGGAGCTATATCTAAATCTTGACCGATTTTCACGAAACTTAACACACATCATTGTAGACCTAATTCAGTACGCTGTACCAAATTTCGTGCAAATCTAATGATTTTCAGTGACTTTGGTGCACCATTTACTTAAAATCGGACGAAACTATATATGGGAGCTAAATCTAAATCTAGACCGATATTCAAGAAACTTTACACACATCATTCTAGACCTAATTCATTACGCTATACCAAATTCTGTGCAACTAGAAAGATATATAGTAACTTTGTTACACCATTTACATTAAATCGGACGAAAATATATATGGGAGCTATATCTTAATCTGGTCCGATATTCAGGAAACTCAACACACGTCATTCTAGACCTAATTCATTTCGCTATGCCAAATTTCGTGAAAATCGAAAGATATATAGGATCTTTGTTACACCATT